>NW_027493152.1:0-16798 GCF_021521415.1 Bidens hawaiensis | reverse complement strand
TTCTTTCTCGGGGGTTCGCCGGCGCCTCTCTTCTCTGGATCCGCTCTCAGAATTGGATTTGACATCACGGGGGCCATCCATTGAGGCTATCGAGGTCTAGCTCGTCTCTTACAGTACAGCCCTCACTCGAAGTAAGGATTTCAGGGGGTTACTGACCAGATAGATCTATTGAGTGAGAGAAAGTGGCCTATAGCCCTCTCTAAAACTGATGAATCAAAGCCTATCGTCTCAGCCTTTCCAGCAGCCTAATCCGATAAGCCTAAACATGGTCCAAGGAGTTCTAACAATCGGGGAAGCCTTTGCCCTTGCTTTAGTTGACCCGAAAGCAGGTAGTTCAGTTCCTGACCTCGGCTCATTCCCTTCAGTTTTGAAGTGAAAGCACGGTTACGGGTTTCCTTTTGTATCAGCATTGGCGATTGATTTATCCTTCTCATCCGGTCTATATCGAATGACCTTCTTTTTTGCTCTGGCTGCTATTGACTTGACTACATTGTCTCACTGAGGAGTGTTTTCTCATATCATAGAGGAAAGAAAGATGGGCCGAATCATGCAGGTGGAAATTTCTGTGATCACCTATGATATATCTGGTTGTTCTCTCTCCTCCCCCTTCTCTATGTTCCTGTACCTTCCACCTACAAAAGCAAGAATGCAATCTCGAGCACGTCCCTCTTATCTTATTTCGGAGAAATTGAATAAGAAAGTGATGTTCGAAAACACTGATTAAGTAGAGTCAGTCTGAGGATTGGATCCGGGGGAACATAGATTTCCTATCGGTCTTGACCTTCTCAGAGACTTGCCAAGATAGGGATCTGCTCTTATATTATAGATATTATAGACGAGAAAAGGAACCCCTCTCTCTTTCCTTTCTGTGCGCTCTCTCTTCTGTCATGTGCTTAAATAATTGAAAGTAAAAAAGACGTGATCAACTTTCTCGATCTGCTTCAGACTCATCACTCTAATGTCTCGTCCAGGTCGGGGGGTGAATTGGGCCCTCTGAATGAATGGTGAACCAGTCCTACGAGTGGGTTGATCCGCCGCAATTATTGTTATATATATATATATATAGTCCTGACCCGGAAAGGTACTAGGCATGGGTCACGCCACCTTGTTCAGGCGAAAGCCCATCAAGTGAATGAAGTCTAATTCCCATTCCGGGCCGGCCCAGGCCTGCTCGCTATCCGAGTGTAGTCAGCAAAAGCAAAGAGAAAAAAATGACGTAACGTAGGACCAATAAGATTGAATCCTCTGAGAGAGAATGGATTCAGAGTATACTTATTATATATATTGATCGAGGAGAGGCGGGGAATAATCCGATAGGAATCGAAATCGTTGCGTACTAGCTTCAGTGGGAATAAGTAAGTGTCAAGTTAAGGAGAACTAATATTGACCGGGGAAAAAAAAGGGAAAAAAGTAAAGTCTAAGCGCATATGGCACGAAAAGGAAATCCGATTTCGGTTCGAAACTACCAATCTATTTTTCTTGATATCTTAGTATATATCATTTTTCTTTCGATCTCGTTGACCTTCATTAACCTAGGAATACCTATTATATTATGGCTTTTTGTGACTCCGGGGAGGACGACGAATCGAGGATTTGCGCTCATCCTCCAGCAGAGGGTTCCTCAAATGCCCAACTCGATTTGGACTTAACTCTGCGTCCGCCGGGACCAACAGCAGAAGAAATAGAAAGGGAGCTTTCCTCTTTTCTTTCTTCCTTTGGAAATAGGGGAGTGACCTCAAGTGTACTCCAAAATACTAAGATTAAGCTACAATTGGACGTCGCGTCCCCTTTTGAAGATCCGGGAACTTATGCGGGATCTCCAAAGCAGACCGGTTCCTGCTTTCCAAGCGAGAGATGCTTTATTGAAAGCTCTCGCCCAATGGGAGAGGGACCAGACGCGTGATCCATGAGGTTGGCCGCCCAGCGTCGGCTCTACGAACTAACAAGGGGTCGGTCGCGAGAGATAGAAGGGGTGGTCCGGCGGGTAGGCTGGAGGGGGCTCGTCAGGGGGAGCAAATCGAGAAGTCCTTCGAAAGATAGGGCTTCCCGGAGAATTTGGTGTCTTTCTATTTGGAAACAAAGGACCATAAGTATAATTAGACACTTCGTCTTTATTGTTCCACTAGCTAGGCTAAAATGATCAGATGTCCCTTTCATTATTACAACCTTCTTTTTTGATGTCAAAGACCAGAAGCTACGCGAAAATTTTCATTGGATCTCGGTTGTTCTTAACAGCGATGGCTATTCATTTAAGTCTTCGGGTAGCACCACTAGACCTTCAACAAGGTGGAAATTCTCGTATTCCTTATGTACACGTTCCTGCGGCTCGGATGAGTATTCTTGTTTATATCGCTACGGCTATAAACACGTTCTTGTTCCTATTAACAAAACATCCCCTTTTTCTTCGCTCTTTCGGAACCGGTACAGAAATGGGTGCTTTTTCTACGTTGTTTACCTTAGTTACTGGGGGGTTTCGGGGAAGACCTATGTGGGGCACCTTTTGGGTGTGGGATGCTCGTTTAACCTCTGTATTAATCTCGTTCCTTATTTACATGGGTGCACTGTGTTTTCAAAAGCTTCCTATCGAACCGGCTCCTATTTCAATCCGTGCTGGACCGATCGATATACCCATAATCAAGTCTTCAGTCAACTGGTGGAATACATCGCATCAACCTGGGAGCATTAGCCGATATGGTACATCAATACATGTTCCTATGCCCATTCCAATCTTGTCTAACTTTGCTAACTCCCCCTTCTCAACCCGTATCTTGTTCGTTCTGGAAACACGTCTTCTTATTCCATCTTTTCTCGAATCTCCTTTAACGGAAGAAATAGAAGCTCAAGAAGGAATACCAAAACCTAGTTCACTCGCTGAGTCTCTTTGCATCCATGGCTGAATGGTTAAAGCGCCCAACCGGGCAAATTCGTAGGTTCGATTCCTGCTGGATGCACTTTTTACGTTCAGTTCAATCGCTGCTCACAGAATTGATACATATAGCTCGCCCTTATAGCTTATGGGGCACTTCACTCGCTCAACACTCGTTCAAAACATCCACTCTTTCTTCACTCGCTAGGGAAAGATAAAGGATAGATGACTGAAAATCCCGCTTAGAGATCGCAAAAATCTAGTCAGAGTAGGAGTTCCCATCCGTCGAGGCCTCGTTTTACCTGCCCTTGGGACTGGAACTGATTGGTTGCTTGTTGTGACAGCCAAGGTCTGAACATTGTCCCACTTCCCTCATCGGGTTCCTCTCTGTTCATCATGGGGTTGTTGGGATAAAGGTGGGTTTGAGACGCGCGGGTACTCTTGATGCGAAAGGATATGGATCTAGAAGCCGAGATCAAAGCGTTAGTTCAAGATAAGAGCCCTTACGAACCAAGGCTTCTAAAGTTGCCGGAGGGTCCATCATCAAGAATGGCCTAAGATGGTCAGAAGCATTCCTAACAATGCTAGCCACAGCGGAATACTCCGGCAAAACGGGTCGCCATTTCGCGGAATCGAACGCCCTAAGAGGAAGATTTCATTTGCTTTCTGTTTCGTGGAACGAAGTTGATCCATGGTCATCGGGATGTCTATGTTGAAAGAGAACCTAACCTGAAGAGTCATTGGTTTTCCAGGTCGGAAAATGAAGTAAACAACTCAGGTGGACAAGAGGCGAACCACTCAGCTGATGAGTCAGCTATACTTTTTTAAAATAGCCTAATGAGGAGACGATCGTAACCTCTGAGCTCAAAGATGGAAAGCAGATTCCTTTTTTCAGGTTTTGCATAGCTTCCCAAGCGCCCGGCTTTCTTTTTGGGTTCCGAAAGGCAGAGTAGCTTCAGCATCGAGTAGGGTATGGGATAGAGTTCGAGTGAGGCATCAACCATAGATTACGGAACTTTCGAGATGCTTCCTTGCGAAAGCCAACGGAGTCTGTACTGTAACTCAACCTTCTCATCCATGGAAGGATTCCTTATTCGATGATAAATGTCAATCGAGGGCACCCTCATTTCCAGAGAGAGAATCAGGCTGCACAGAAGGGGGAAAGCCCTCCTACTGAGCAAGATCATTCATTAATATTAATAAGGAAGCACTTAACTTAGGGCAGCCAGTCTCACTTCACACAGCACAGCGCCTTGCTATTTGCATTCATCCTTGTAACTTACCGAAGCGAGGAGGATCTCATGCTATCATTGAACGGCTACCGAACCGCCGTACTCAGGTAACCGGTCTAGGTTCCAAGTACATCAACACCCCATAGCTACTTAGGGCCGCAACGCAATAAGGCTTTTCGCTCTAGTTGGGCAATGCAAGGAGGCCTCTTTCGCCATTCTTTCTAAATGATAAACTATTATTAGTTCAGTTCGGTAGAACACCGATGAGAGGATCATTTTTTCACAGAAGCATATGATTGCCCCTCAATCGCCAGGTGGCTCGCTCCAGGTGCATGAGTAGCTTTGCTGGCTCTTATACGAAAGGTACCGGCCTCTTTCAGTGGTTCTTGCTTGCTCTTTAAAGCTGATCTGGTGCTGTCTCGTTCCTTCAGTTTGTTCTGATTCCGATGAAGGATACTATATTCCGCCTACACAGCTACCTTGCTTGGTGGTTCAAAATGGAAGTCTAGGTATCTGCTTAAGTGGTCTGCTCGTACCGTTCCAAAAAGAGCTGCGCTGACAGGCGTATTTGAAAATGTGTTTCCGGGCTGACATATCTAAATTTCAGCGAGATAGGGTGCGGATAGGTGGAATTTCCATTCCACTCCAATCCCTTTAATGGATCCCCGAAGGAGACGGGTGCAAATGGAATTTCAATCAAAGGCGCTATGACCACTGAGCATGCCAACAAGGCAAACTCAGAAAATTGTCTCCTGTCCCAGTCACTGAAAGGGAGATACTCGCAGCCGAGCTCTCGTCCCACTCCCGCTGCCTCGTGATAGAACGACCATGCGAAGGGATACGGATAGGCTGCCCTCCCACACTTAAGGCATTGTGTTACACCTTAAATGTCTGGATTTAGCGTTATTGTCAAGCATCTCATTCACTACTAAAAGAAAGGTATGGATATTCTGCTCGAAAGCTTGACGAAGAAGCGTAAGCAAAAAGCATATTTTAGGAAAGAGGTCCAGGTAGCTCAGCTGGTTACAGCTAATGAATGAAAAAAGTGTGTGCCGATTGAGATTTCCCGTCTTAAGCCCCACCTCGGTAGCTCAGCGGTAGAGCGGCCTCTTTTATAGTTCAACAGGTAGTCGGACGTGGGTTCAAATCCCGCTCGAGGGAAAAAACAGAGAGAGCAGCGAAGGGCCTTTCCTCGCTTCTGTCTTTTTTTTTATAGATCAGTTCAGTCTGTAAACAAGCGGGTGATTTTTAGCCGGGAAACTGTAAACTTTCGAAAGCAAGCTCACCCACTCTCCCCCAGTGGTTAAACTCTAGGATCTAATTTGAATTCCATATTAAAGAAAAGTAGACATCTGCGGCCTAAAACTACACGAGTGGATAGCTTTACGGCTACTACTTCCCGATCTTTGTGAACGTTCACTTCAATAGGATATCTCGTTTTACTAGCTCGACTATAGAGAGAGGAACTAATGGTAACAAGCCAGACCAGATGATCTTCAAAGACATCCTTCACCGATCGATTAGATGAGAGAGGTCATTCAGTGTAAGACCTGAGGTAGACGAACGGTTCACTGTCAGTGGTTCCATACGTCAATCCCATCCTGAAGGAGCTAATGAAAGCCTGAATTCAATATTCAAGTGGGCTCTTCCTCTTCGATTCAAGCAAGTCGACCATAAGGTGAATCGATGACCTGACTGAAGCCATTCCTAGCAACCATTGCTTTCGAAATAGTCTGTCTTTACTTTACCAGCTTCTCTAAGATATCAATCACTAAACTAAACAAAGTAGCAAAAATCATAAGAGAAGAAAAGTTCACAGAAGGTTGAGAAGTAGTACGCCCGGTTCACCAGGTTCTACCACTGTAGGGCCAAATCATAGTCAAAAGAAGAGTTTGATCCTGGCTCAGAAGGAACGCTAGCTATATGCTTAACACATGCAAGTCGAACGGGGAGCTGGGCAGAAGGAAAAGAGGCTCCTAGGGTTTATGAGAATCATATATAAGATCTCGTCTAAAGGCAGGGGTGAGCTTTCTCACTATACAATGTAAAAAAAGGACCAACGACGATGAAGGAGGAGTAGGAGCTAGCTTTCATTGAAGTAGGGGCGGAATCGAAGCGAATCAATTCTGAGTTCATGCCACGACGATCTATATGGAAGGGAAGTTTGATGCATTCCTGTTGAGAATGAAGAAGAAGAGATATCTTCTTTTGAACAGGAAAATTGGGTCACATCTTCTTCTATTTTGCTTTGCCGGAATTCTTTGATTGCTCCGTACGAATTTACAATGGAATCCTGTTCGTTGTAAGATCACTGAAGGAGGTCATCAATTTGGAGAGTTTTCTTCTACACGGAAACGAAGATCTTCGAGAACTAATATTGGACCGGGAATCAAAAAGGGAAAAAAGTAAAGTCTAAGCGCATATGGCACGAAAAGGAAATCCGATTTCGGTAAGACTTGATCTAAATCGTAGTTCAGATTCAAGTCGGTTCAGTGAGGGCGACCGCGAAAGTCACCGAAGGGGTCAGTCTTTTCCTTCACCCCAGATTAAAAAAAGTAAAGCGGGAAGGGCGTTGCAGATGTCCGGGACGGACACGACTTCTTCTAACGCTAGAAGACCACTGGAAGACACCCGGGACCAGAGCATGTCGTGAAAGAAGCACACTGGGCGGGCGTGCTTCGACCGTGTCTCCGGGGCACAGTTGGATGTAGATATCATGAACGCGAGGTGCAGGATACCAGGCCGAGAAAGCCGGGCAACCACTCCCCTATGTGCCAATCGCTAGTGCAGCCAGGGCCCCGGCGCCCAGCTCCGCTGGAGAGGCCTCGCCTGATCTGAGAAGTGCTAATTCGGTTCGGATAGACTTCATTCAAGAACGCCGCCGCCCCTGGAATCAATAAGAAAACAAGTGCTAAGTTTCAGATCAGTGAATAAACCGAAACGAAAGAAGAGACCTTTCTCGCTCGGCGCCTAAAGCGCACTATGCTCCGCTTCAACAAATGAGAGTTTTCGGTGGAACCGGTGAACCACGCGAGCCGCGTGGGACAGAGGGCTCGTAGTACCTGCTACCGCAGCTATGCGGTGGAAGGGAAGGAGCCTAAACTGACCTTTTTTCTTTGAAAAAGAAAAAAAGCAGTACAAGGAGATTAGACTCTCGGATGAGACTAAGTAGCTACCGACCGTTCCGACGCGCCCTTGACCTATCTTGATGAAGACCGAAACCTATCTAATCGAAAGTGGGGTCTAGTTTAAGCTGTCAAAGAAATGGCCTGGAAAGAATAACCACTAGTAGGGATATAGACGGAGTCTCGCTCAGTAAAGAGAGTTATTCGTAGAACAGGAGAAGAGCCTTGACTTTCTATTATATTAGTCCAGCACGCTAGCTGCAATCTTTCTAAAGCAAGAAGGGAAGGGAGAAAGTTTACTTTGAGAAAGAAAGGCCTTCTCTTCTATTTCGATTCTAATCGGTGCGTTATCGCTTTGATTTCTCGTTAGCTAGGCTTCAATAAGGACGTTTAGGCTTTACTAATATAAGATAGAAAAGAAAGGTTTCATCAGGGTGCGAAGGTTTGGAACCTTATACAAACAAAGAGCGTTTTCTTTCAAATGACAACTGCCTCTTCCTGCTGCGAGGCCTTGCACGAAACCAAACCGCCCCCCCCCGCCCGCTCAAGTACCAGTTGCTTCGCAGGTAGGCCCACTTAGGTTAGAGGGGCATTGTCCCTCAGTTCTTACCAACCCCCGGTGTGTAATCGACATGTTGTTAGCTTCAACTCGTTCGAATAAGAATCTGCAATTACCTCTGCTGTCAATTTCTTATTCATTCAGGGCGCTCGGCCGGTGCTCCTTTCTCAAACCAGAACAACTCTGAACGTTAGGGAAGATAAGGGAGGATCACCTGAGCGAACTGACCGAAGGGACTTGACTTATCCGAACCGAACGATAGCGGCTTAAAGCTAAGAGCAGCGTCGCTGCTTGATCGGCGGGGAGGAGCATCTCAAAGTATGGGGCAAAGGATCAAAGGCTTTTACTTTGTCACCCGGGATCCACCACAGGTTGGGTTTGAGAGCCGTGTGATGGGTGACTATCCAGCACGGTTCGGAGAGCACTTTTAGTCTGCGCTGGTGAATGGAAGCCCCCCTATCAAGCAAGAAAGAAGCGGCTCTTCCCACGGCGGAGTCCGCATTGACTCTATTTATTATTATGGTAAATTAGTGTATCAAGATGTCAATCTTAGATCTTATTTCGGTTCGATACGTCCACCTACTAGACTCACCTTTGGCTTTCGTCTCGGTAGGTGTATTATTCTACATTTTCCCAAAAGAACATTCATTCATTTCTTTCTTCCCCGTCGACCACGACGACAGAAACGACGCGAAAAAGCCAGACCCGGAAAGGGGAAGGGCCAGTGGTGGGCATTTGGTAAAGTCGGGCCGATCGGGTGTCTTCATTCAAGCGACGGTACAGAAGAAGAACGAAACGAAGTGAGAGGCCGGGGGGCAGGGAAAAGAGTCGAGTCGATCAGGCTCGACGACCGGGAGAAGCAAAACGAAATCAGGATTTGGCCGAAAAAGAAGCAACGTTATGGATACCATGACCGATCACCATCGACAAAGAAGGATCTTTCTAAATCACTTCGGGTCAGCGGGGCCTTCAAGCATCCGAAATACGCCGGGCTTGTAAATGACATAGCCCTCCTAAATGACGACTCCTTCAGAAAAACGAAGTTATTCAAGTTCTTTTTCTCAAAGAAGTCAAAGAAGTCCCCCTCCGACAGCCCGACGAGTCATCCACTTAAAAGGACCCTCCCTGCGGTGCGCCCTTCCTTGAATTATTCGGTCATGCAATACTTATTGAAGACAAAGAACCAAATGCATTTCGACCCCGTCGTAGTTCTCAATCATTTCGTGGAACCGGGCGTGGTTGAACCATCTACCATGGGGGGAGCTCATGCACAGGGAAGAAGCTTAGATAAGAGAATACGTTTCGCTTTTTTTGTCGAAAGCTCGACCTGCGATAAAAAGTTTTTGGCCGAAGACAAAAAGTTGACCCACTTCATTCGCTGGTCGAATCATCCTCGCTTCGCGGGAACAACAAAAACCACCATCTCGCTCTTTCCTTTCTTCGGTGCTACCTTTTTCTTTCCAAGGGACGGGGTTGGGGTGTATAATAACCTTTTTTTTGAGTATGCCCGGGAACAACTCCTACGAAAATTCAGGAAAAAATGTTGGAACCTCATGGCTAAGGATAAGGTAATGGAATTGATAGAGAAATTCATAGACCTAGGTGGGATAGGAGACTTGATAAAGGGAATAGAGATGATGATAGAGATCATACTGAGAAACAGAAGAATTCCGTACGGGTACAACTTTTATTTGAACGAAGTGAAAAAAATGCGATCTTTGTTGTCTAATAGAACAAAGACTAATACCTTAATTGAGTCGGTCAAGATCAAATCTGTTTATCAAAGTGCTTCTCCGATTGCTCAAGATATCTCTTTTCAACCGAGGAACAAAACAAGATCATTTCGCTCCATTTTTAGTCAAATAGTGAAGGATATTCGATTAGTAATGAAAAAAGGGGCGGAGGGGATCCGTATATGTTGTTCAGGTCGATTAGAAGGTGCAGAAATAGCTAGAACTGAATGCGAAAATTATGGAAAAACATCTAGTAATGTATTTAACCAGAAAATAGATTATGCTCCTGCGGAAGTATCTACTCGTTACGGAATCTCAGGTGTCAAAGTGTGGATTTCATATAGTAAAAAAGAAAGGGGACGTGCTATATCCGAAACGTACGAAATCTAGTAAATAGCGTAAAGGCAGATGTAGTAGGGGTTGCAAACCGGACGGTACACGACTTGGTTTTGGAAGATACGGCACTAAAAGTTGTAGAGCTGGTCGTCTTTCTTATCGAGCCATTGAAGCAGCGCGTCGAGCTAGATTTGGGCAATTCCATCGTACTATGAGCGGACAATTCCGAATAAATGGTAAGATATGGGTAAGAGTTCTCGCAGATTTCCCTATTACCGGGAAACCTACAGAAGTCAGAATGGGAAGAGGAAAAGGAAATCCTACGGGTTGGATTGCTCCTGTGTCCACAGGACAAATCCCTTTTGAAATGGATGATGTGAGTTTGTCAAATGCTCGGCAAGCCGCTACATTAGCGGCGCATAAACTATGTTCGTCAACCAAGTTTGTTCAGTGGTCGTAACGTAATTAGTTAGTGGGGAAAAAGTGGGCCGGGATTCAAAAGAATTAGGCGAAGTGTTTGTTCCTGAACGACGGAAGTGGAAAGACACTAAGGGAGAGGGATATACTCCTTTATTTTTGTAATCGCCGAAATTGTACGACGAACCTTCTTGTTCCAGGCGTACTACCCTGATACGTTAAGGTTTAATTCTCCAGGCCCGGTTTATAAAGTGATAGTAGTCAGAATAAATCAGAAAGATAAGAGCTAAGATTCAGGAAAGGAAGCTTTATGGGAGAAAGGATAAAAAGTATGTATGTATCTGTCCATTCCTTCCTCCAACAGATGCGGGTGAATTAGCTGCCTTTATCTTATTCTTCGTTCGTCTAAATAGATAATCGATGTCCTTCGCTCCATCTGCAGTTATCGGTGTAATAAAGCAAGGGGAGAGGAGCATATAAGTCAGATTGCTTCATGAATGTATAAGACTTAAGAGCAAGCTAGGAGAAGCGCTTAATCCCGTCGCTTCGTCGCTCAGTCCGTTGCTTCTTCCTTTCCGGCTCTTTAGACCAATACCAATTCCAGGTGCATATTCCATTCGTGCATCTGCAGTTTCCTTTTCTTTCTACTTGCTCTGTTCCAGAGCAGTCCTGACTATGATGTAGTATAGGGAATTCTAATAAAACAGAAAGAGGAGAAAGCGCCATAGTGAGAAAGATAACCGCTATGTAGCCAAGTCAAAGTACTAGAAAGAGCACTATACAGATTGCTGACACTTCTTGTTACTTGACCAAATCACAACAAACAAGAAATACTAGGAGTCACATGACATTTTTCTAACTAAAGCCAAGCTAAGCTAACGGGAGGGAAAGGCCCCGAAGCAAGGAGAAAGATCGTTCTCGTAAAGCAGTACTGGTTCAAGGACTTGGTAGCGAGGGTGTCACTTGTATATTCTCTCCGCAAGGGGAAAGAAAGTGTGCCGCCAAGTCTTGCTCTGGCTTACCAAAAATCATAGGAGTGGTAGCACAACGGCTGACAAGCAAGAAAGGGCACTCCCAGCATGAGGTTACCAATAGGTTAGCGAAAGACTGTTCAAGCCATTTTTATGAGAACAGAACAATTGACAAGGTTTGCGGTGGAGTGGAATGAAATTCATGTCTTAGGTGGAACCTCTATTCCATGCCATGTCGGAGTAAGGAAGCACGGGCTTCTCATTTCATTGATTCGCTTTTGTTTTGCTCCCTCACTCCTTGAAGAAGAGCGAAGAGCTGATCTTTCCTGATCCTTTCGAAGCAGTCCGTAGCCATAGAGAAACGAACCCACTACTTGGGTTACAAAGTGGAACGATCCACTCCGCGCTTTCTCCTGTACCATATTCTTGCTTGTTATTCTTCAGGAATCCGCTCTAAAGACCCGAAACCGATGAAGGGCTGGTTCTGCGTGGGTTGGATAGCTCACCGGTCATGGGAGAGACTCCCTGGACATTTGGCATGGGTTCCGATCAACGAGGAGGGAAAAAGTGATCTCTCATCGGCTTGGAAGAGATTGCGGGACAATCTATGGGGCTACGGAATCAAAATAGACTCACTTCTGCAAGGAAGAGTAAAAAAGCAAAAGAGGGTTTAGTTACTTAGCTGTACTTAGAGGGAAACCCTAGAGGGTTGGGAGAATGGTTGAGGGTTCAGAGTACCTGATAGCCCCGCTAGGCCGGGCAAGGGAAGAAGGTATCAGACCTATGTAGTTCTAGACCCCTTTTGTGAAACCAGTTCCTGTACTCTTGTTGACTGAAGTAAAGTAGTCCGGTGGACGGGACCCGCCTCACCACTCCCATCTATGAACGAGAACCCGCTCTTTCTCTTTGACACAGAAAAGAGTCTATCTAATCAAGGTATACCAGGTCTAGTAGGAGGCAAATCTCCTATTGTTCTTACAGAATATGCTCTTCTTGTTCGAGAATCAGCTTTGCATGAACTTGTTCCTTCTAGCTTCTTTGTTTTGAGCTGTGGTACCTAACCCGAAGTAGGGAACAGCGAGCATCAAGCGTCAGGCATCGGTAAAAGAGGTTGGCATCGACTAAGTGACCCTAGCCTCGTGCGAGGTATACAAAGGCAAGGAGTCAGAAGCTGGTATCAGAACGTGAACTCTGAGAATAGGGGTATACAAGTGAACCACCTAGAATCGATCCATGACCGCTAAACTAAAGAAAGGAGTCCTTTACCAAGTAAGCTAGGCAACCTTACCCGCCTCAACCGATCTTAGCTCGGACATGCCAACAGCCAATACTTACTCTTTTCCCTGGGACAGCTAATAAAAACTAATACGGCCCCTTCTCAAAGAGACTGCCCTTAGGACTCTATTAAGTGAAGTCATTTAACAGCGGATAGACACAAGTTATGACAACCCTCACACGAGGGCCAAAAAGAAAGCTTTCGTTAAGATAATTCGCCCATACAATAGAACAAGGAGAGCAATCAACGCTATGGCTACTTTAGGACAATTCCCGCCTTAGGGACCCCTACCGTGACAACAGCTACTACGCATCCCACATCAGATAATGCTATCGACGAAACAACCCTTTATCCAATCCAGCCGATTCCGAATCGACCAATTCCGGGATCTTTTGCAGCGAAGGCCTGTCATCGAATTCTTCAAACCTGGGGCATGTCGATCCTGAATGAAACTAAAGATCATTGATCCTACTATCAAGAAATCCGTCATACAAAGGCCTAACTCTGGCTCTCTCTACGGGTGGAAGGAAGGGCAACAGCCTTGTCAAGGCGCGGGCCAAGCCCACTCAAAGTGAAGCGATTTATACCGAGCAAGAACCTGCACTAGAATAGGAAAAGCCAGACATTCCTTCTTTTCAGAATTCCAGTCCTGCGGGCCTGCCCGAACTGCCAGTGATTTAAACAAAGACGCGGGTGCGAGTCTTCCTCGGTTGAAGTAAAAAAAGTCCTCCTCCTTTATCTTATTCCTACCATCCGGGGCGAAAGGATGAGACGGAATAGCGTGTCATTTCGGAACCGTTCATAAGCTTTCCCTTGACTAATCTAAAAGTAAAGGCAGCTATCTGGATCATTTTGGGCCGAAGGCATCACAAGATCGAGAGGAGCCATCTTGATTCGGACTAGAGGAGGAAGGAACCTGAGCCCGTAGGTGTAGGAATCAATCCACTGTCTCGTTGCCAATTAGAGTAGAGCCAAAGGCAGCTATCGCGATGAATTGTTACAAAGTGTCCCTCCTTCTGGCGAAGCTTCTAGAAGGCCGATCTCTACATAGAGAGATCCATATACCAGTCATGAGCGAGAGCGAAGCCTAGAGAGGCGGAAGCAGTAGCTTCTAGGACGAATCCTCAAGCCACTGTGATGATGCTTGGGAGGTATGTGTATGTATTTTAGAGATTGGAAGCTTGGTTCTGTGTCTGCATTTCGTTGATAATAATAGAGAGGCTTACAATTGGTGTTGTTCAACCTTGACAGGTACAAGGGGCTGCAGATTCTTAGAGAAAGAACAAGGCATTTCAATTCTCATATTTGACTCAGCTTTCAGATTGCTGGCTTGGGAGGATGTCTGTACGCCCTAAAGGGAGGATTAGGCATTCGTCAAATGAATCAAGTGAATGAGGCCCTGCTCGACGCTTGGAGAGACTCTGTATCGACTGAATCGTATTGGGCGAAAATATGCTCATCAAAGTACAGGCATAACAACCAGGACAGATCTTGTATTAATCTACTATAACTATAGGATAGAAGGATAGAGTCCAAGGAACCTAAAAAACTCGAAGAAGAGCGACAAGTTCTCGAACAAACAGCGGGAGAAGCAGACTGAGCCTGTTACATTGATAAAAGGCAGTCCTATGATCACCATCTTCAAAAAGAAAAAGGACACATACTACGACCAGTAAGCTCAGCACGAGTATCGACCTACTGAGGCAATGACCATGCACCTAAAGCCACTTTACATAAAAGTGCATATTGAAGGAGTCTTGGTCGATGGAGGGGCTGCGCTTCTTTGTTCGCTAGGCTTTCGCGCTAATCATGAATCCTTAGCTTGGTTCCCGGCTTTGAATTCGCGCTAAAGCTTAGCCCCGTCTGCGGTTGACAACTTAAAACCTTTTGCCCATATTGGCCTTCACTCAAAACGATCGGTTCGAGTCTGCTGCTGCAATTGGCAATGAATTGGATAAGCGGTGGCCTTCTTTTCTTTTCAAAACTAATACCACCTCTTTTTAAGAAATATCTTAAGAGAAGAAAGGCATTCTATCCCCTTTGTGTCTTTCTTCTAGGCGGAGCTCCCGCCATCTGCTAGCATTGTGGTTTGGAATCGATTCTTTATCAATAGCCCACCCTTTCTTTGAACCTTGTCAATGATCGAACTTAAATTAAAGATATGAACTGAGTGCCATTTGATGAGTAACTGAGAACAAAGGAGAGGGATATGAAAAGAATGAAGTAATGAAAGAGGAAGTCATTGCTAGTAGTAACGACTTGTCACGATCCATTGGTTCATAAAGAATCCATGTCCTAGGTGTATCAAAAAACATTCTTTTCACTAAACGTATATAATAAAATAGAGTGAAAGGGTCCACCCCGAAACCAAGGGGGTACTAACTAACAGCTGAGTCCTCTCCGAACCGCAGGAGATAGTTGCCCATCATACGGCTCACCAACTTCACTTGCCTCTATGGGGGGCTCGCTCCGGGCAGGTTCGGATCACTTACAATACATGGCTCTACGAAGGAAGGGCTTGGGTTAGGAGCGTTTTCAATATGATTCTTTTCCTGTATTTGTTCGATGAGAAATGCGAGTCTGTTTTGTCCACTTTCTCCATCCCCCTCTATAAAAATGACAAAAAAGGTAATGGAATTACTTCTTATTCCCGTGTTTGATCTCTTCCATCGCGGCCTCGCTCCTTGTCACCTATGTTGAAGAAAGGTTTGGGACCCTGTAGAGAATGAAGAGGGGCCAAAGATCTTCCTCTCAACAGTGCTTCTCGAGGCTCCACTCTCCTCCCTGAATAAGTAAGGCCCCGTTAGCCTGGGCGAAGATGAGGATAAAGAGTAAGGATTAAAGCCCCCTTAGCTCTGCCAGGCACTGGACAGGGGTTAGCTCTGTAAATGTGTAGAGCCAAGTGTAGTGTGGTGTAGTAGTAGGCACTTCTAGGCCCCTTCCCGGCTACTGGATCACTCCAGTGCTTCGAGTACTACGGACCCTCTGCCATCCATTGCAGCAGAGCCCTTTCATGAGCGGGGGAGGGCTAAGCACAGTTCTTTGAATCAAACGTTGAATGAAATAGATTCTTTTTTCGATATCAAAATAGAAATCGGATAGGATAGATGGATCTATCTTTCTCTTTATAGATATGACTAAAAAAAGGATTTTTCTAGTGAAGTAGCGTAGCAAAGAAGCCCCAAATCCTTTATTTGGCCAGGAAAGACTGCACTGCTTTGGGCCCAGGAAGCGAAGGGGATGAGCTCGGCTGCTTCTCCTCCAAACTTCCTTTTCTCCGTGCCCGTTCCGCATGCGCTTCGCGCGCCATTGGCGCTTTGCTCTCCTCTTATTCTTCATTGGACGGTTCGGATGGACTTCGCCGTTCTTTCCCAACTAAAATAGAAAAGGCTGTATCACATCGAGATGCCGATTCGTTTTCCGCCCCCAATGAGATGGGGAATTTATAACTCCCTATTTAGACTTTTGGGCCCTTCATCTTTCTGAATCGAGACCCGGCCCGGCTCGCGTCGTTCCAACAACCGGCGGGGAGCACCTCAGTATACGATCGCGTACAGTAACTGGGAGTCCTATTACACCTAAGGCCAACTTCAATTCACCAAACCAAGGTTCATCTCGTGTAGTGATTGTGGACCCGTACAAGGATATTGAGTAGACGGTTGATGTATCAGACTCGACCCTATCTTTCGTAGCATGCATTCCCATCCGTGTCGCAACTGATTCGGTAAGCTACGTGTCCGGTCCACGGAGAACTGCCTTCGGTCCCCCAAACTGACTTACTCGTGGCAACCTTCCGGCCGCCCAACGACCTATAACGCTAGTCACTACTCCCACTGGGGCTAGGAAGTAAGCCCCACAACCCAAAGCGGCGAAGAACAAATAGAATTTGCTACAAAAGCCGGCTAACGGGGGTATTCCTGCGTAGGAGAACATAGTAATGGAGAAGGTAATAGCCGAAATAGGATTCGTTTTGGCTAGAGCGCCCAAATCCGCTATATATTTGACACGGCTTTGCCGTAATGCTGAAACTATGGCGAATGCATCTATCGTCATTGATGCATAAATAAAGATACCAATTAGTAGTGATTGAATTCCTTCTATGGTTCCACACGAGAAACCAGTACGAATATAACCTACATGTCCAATTGAACTATGAGCTAGAAGTCTTTTGACTTTCGTTTGGGCCATGGCGGCCAGCGCTCCTAAGATCATAGAAGCAATGCTGCAGAAAAAGAAGATTTGTTGCAATGTAGCTCCATAAGAACCATAAATAGAAAGACGTG